>NC_037672.1:38337931-38374405 GCF_003255815.1 Theropithecus gelada
AAAAAAAAAAAAAAAAAAAAAAAAAAAAAAAAAAAAGAAATCTGAAATCATTTAGTGATACATTATTGTTCACTAGCAAATAAATATTCAGTACACATTTACTTTATTTTTATTCCTTTTATTTTTTAAGGAAAAGGTACTTCAATCCTAGAGTACACTTTTTTTTTTTGAGATGGAGTCTTGCTGTGCTGCCCAGGCTGGAGTGCAGTGGCATGATCTCTGCTCACTGCAACCTCTGCCTCCCTGGTTCAAGCGATTCTTCTGCCTCAGCCTCCCGAGTAGCTAGGACTACAGGTGCACACCAACACGCCTGGCTAATTTTTGTATTTTTAGTAGAGATGGGGTTTCACCATATTGGCCAGGTTAGTGTTGAACTCCTGACCTCATGATCCGCTCGCCTTGGCCTCCCTAAGTGCTGGGATTACAGGCGTGAGCCACCCTGCCCAGCTAGAGTACACATTTTAAAACTTAGCCTTTGTTGAGAAACTTCTTTTTTTCCCTTTTTTGAGACAGTCTCACTCTGTCACCCAGGCTGGAGTGTAGTGGCACAGTCATGGCTCACTACAGCCTCAACTTCCCAGGCTCAAGTGATCCTCCCACTTTAGCCTCCCTGGTAGATGGGACCACAAGTGTGCACCTCCATGTCCAGCTAATTTTTTATTTTTCTTTTTTGTAGAGATGGGGTCTCACCATGTTATCCAGGCTGGATTTTGTCTTTTTAATTTCAAATTTCAATTGCTCATTGCTGGCATGTAAGAAAACAATTGACTCTTGTGTATTAATCCTGCATCTTGTGCTCACTTTGGAAACACATTTACTAAAATTGGAATGATACAGAGAAGATTAGCATAGCCTCTGTGCAAGGATGGCACACAGATTTGTGAAGCGTTCTTTATTTGTCTTCAACTTGGACAAGAGTGATATGCTGTCTCTGAAAAAAGACAAAACAAGAAGAAGAGGAAAGGACACAAAGGAGGCTATGTGAGCCACGGTGGCTCACGCCTGTAATCCCAGCACTTTGGAAGGCCAAGGCAGGCAGATCACTTGGGTCAGGAGTTGGAGACCAGCCTGGCCAACATGGTGAAGCCCTATCTCTACTAAAAATACAAAAATTAGCCAGGCGTGGTGGCTCATGCCTGAGTCCCAACTACTCGGGAGGCTGCGGCGGGAGAATCGCTTGCACTCCAGGCTGGGCAACAGAGCAAGACTTCATCTAAAAAAAAAAAAAAAAAAGGGCCAGACGTGATGGCTCACACCTATAATCCCAGCACTTTGGGAGGCCAAGGCAGGCAGATCAGGAGGTCAGGAGTTCAAGACCATCCTGGTTAACACAGTAAAACCCCGTCTCTACTAAAAATTCAAAAAGTTAGCCAGGTGTGGTGGCATGCACCTGTAGTCCCAGCTACTCAGGAGGCTGAAGCAGGAGAATGGCGTAAACCTGGAAGGTGGAGGTTGCAGTGAGCCAAGATCATGCCACTGCACTCCAGCCTGGGCGACAGAGCCACGTGAAACAAGCAGAAATTAAAATCATGTTGCCACAAGTCAAAGAATGTCAACAGCCACCAGAAGAGTTAAGGAAGGGTTCTCCCTCAGAGCCTTCAGAGGGAGCATAGCTCAGCTGACACTGATTTTGGATAACTGTAGAAGCTGAAATCCAAGAGAATTTGCCGCCTGCCCATTTGGCAACCACCACAAAGTAATCAACTGCAACACATTCTTTGACACAAGAAGGGGATTAGAAAAAAGGGTTGCTTCAAGAGTTTGGTGGCAGACTTCATATTTTTTAATTTAAAAAAACACATTTTGTTTTTACCAAAAAAAAAAAAAATATATATATATATATATATACACACACACACACATATATATATTATATCTTGCATCCTTGTTGTAATCACTTATTAGTGCCAGGATTCTTTGGTTGGTTCTTTAGAAGTTTTTACATAGACAATCATTATCATCTGTGAACAAACATAGTTTTGTTCGTTGCTTCCCTATGTTTTATTTCTTTTTTTGTTGTTGTTTTACTGCATTAGCTACAACTTCCAGTGTAATGTTGAATAGAGGTGATGAGAACAGACATCCTTGCCTTATTCCTAATCTTAGTGGGAAACTATCTAGCTTCTCAAATAGACTTTTTTTTTTTTTTAAGAGGCAAGGTCTTACTATGTTGTCCAGGCTGGAGTGCCGTGGCGAGTCACAGGCGCAATTATACTGCACTAAAGCCTCGAACTCCTGGCTCATGCTCATGCAATCCTCTTGCCTAAGCCTCCCAAGTAGCTAGGACTATAAGTGTACACCACCACGCCTGGGTTTCAAGAAACTTTTACATCTAATATCAACTATCTGTATTCTTTTAATGTTCATTTTTGGGTTTTGTTGTTGTTGTTGCTGTTTTGAGACACAGTCTCGCTCTGTCATCCAGGCTGGAGTGCAGTGGCGCGATCTCAGCTCACTGCAACCTCTGCCTCTAGTGTTCAAGCGATTCTCCTGCCTCAGCCTCCCAAGTAGCTGGGACTACAGGTGCACACCACCATGCCTGGCTAATTTTTGTGTTTTTAGTAGAGATGGGGTCTCACCATGTTGGCCAGGCTGGTCTCGAACTCCCAACCTCAGGTGATCCGTCTGCCTCAGCTTCTCAAAGTGCTGGGATTACAGGCATGAGCCACCGCACTGGCCCATTTTTGTTATTAAAAGTTAAAAAAATCAAATTAAATATACAAAAGAAAAATAACTATAACCCTTAGTTCACTGTCCAAACACAATATGGCAAAATGTGGGTATTTTCTTATAATTTCTTTTTTTTTTTTTTTTTTTTTGAGACGGAGTCTCGCTCTGTCACCCAGGCTGGAGTGCAGTGGCCGGATCTCAGCTCACTGCAAGCTCCGCCTCCCGGGTTCACGCCATTCTCCTGCCTCAGCCTCCCGAGTAGCTGGGACTACAGGCGCCTGCCGCCACGCCCGGCTAAGTTTTCGTATTTTTAGTAGAGACGGGGTTTCACCGTGTTAGCCAGGATGGTCTCGATCTCCTGACCTCGTGATCCGCCCGTCTCGGCCTCCCAAAGTGCTGGGATTACAGGCTTGAGCCACCGTGCCCGGCCTTCTTATAATTTCTATATGCGATTATTGTCCTGATGGTTTTTTATTTTAAGAATTTTAATGCTACTATATATTCTCTGAAAATGTTAATGAATGAAATGAAAATGTTAACATTTCATGAATATTCAAATGAATATTCCATGCCTTAGGTAATTATTCCCCTATGGATGGATCGTTAAGTTATTTATAATTTTCCTCTGTTATAAATAATATTGCTATAAAAATATTTTTGCATGGAGGACTTTATATATTTAGAAATGATTCATTACAATGTATTTCAGAAATTCTTGAATCAAAAACTTTAGATTCATGGTATATTGGAAAGTTACTTTCCATGTGGTCGGGCGCAGTGGCTCAGGCCTGTAATCCCAGTACTTTGGGGGGCTGAAGCAGGTGGATCACTTGAGGTCAGGTGTTCGAAACCAGCCTGGCCAACATGGTGAAACCCTATCTCTACTAAAAATATAACAATTAGCTGGGCGTGGTGACAGGCACCTGTAATCTCAGCTACTCGGGAGTCTGAGACATGAGAATCGCTTGAACCTGGGGGCAGAGGTTGCAGTGAGCTGAGATCATACCACTGCACTCCAGCCTGGGTGACAGACTCCATCTAGGAAATTCCAGACTCCATCCAGGAAAAAAAAAAAAAAAAAGGCCTGGTGCAATGACTCAAGCCTGTAATCCCAGCACCCAGCACTTTGGGAGGCCGAGGTGGTTGGATCGACTTGAGGCCAGGAGTTCAAGACCAGCCTGGCCAACATGGTGAGACCCCATCTCTACTAAAAATACAAAAATTAGCTGGGCATGGTGGTGGGCACTTGTAATCCCAGCTACTCGGGAGGCTGAGGCAGCAGAATCGCTTGAACCTGGGAGGCAGAGGTTGCAGTGAGCCACGATCACACCACTGCATTCCAGCTTGGGTGAGAGAGCAAGACTGTCTCAAAAACAAACAAAAATAGCCAGCTGTGATGGTGTGCGTTTAAATAATCCCAGCTACTCGAGAGGCTGAGGCAGGAGAATCGGTTGAACCCAGGAGCCAGAGGTTGCAGAGAGCTGAGATCACACCCCTGCATTCCAGCCTGGGCAACAGAGCAAGACTCTATCTTTAAAATTAAAAAAAAAGAAGGCCAGGTGTGGTGGCTCATGCCTGTAATTCCAGCACTTTGGGAGGCCGAGGCGGGCGGATCACAAGGTCAGGAAATCGAGACCATCCTGGCTAATACAGTGAAACCCCGTCTCTACTGAAAATACAAAAGAAAGTTAGCTGGGCGTGGTGGTGGGCACCTGTAGTTCCAGCTACTCGGGAGGCTGAGGCAGGAGAATGGCGTGAACCCGGGAGGCGGAGCTTGCAGTGAGCCGAGGTCGCACCACTGCACTCCAGCCTGGGCGACAAAGCAAGACTCCGTCTCAAAAATAAATAAATAAATAAAATATATATATACACACACACAGACACACACACTTTTCATGAGTATTGTACAAACTTACATTGCAATCAACAATCTACATTGGTTTTCATCACTTATTTTTATTTTTGCTAATTTTATAAGATAAAATATTGGCCAGGCACGGTGGTTCATGCCTGTAATCCCAACACTTTGGGAGGCCAAGGCAGGAGAATCACTTGAACCCGGGTGGTAGAGGTTGCAGTGAGCCGAGATCACGCCACTGCACACCAGCCTGGGCAACAGATCGAGACTCTGTCTCAAAAAAAAAAAAAGATTAAATATTATTATATGCCTCTTTTCATGTATATTTCTAATTACTTATGTTTTAATTTTTTGTTAGCCATATTTTTCATTGGTTGCATTTCCTCTTTTGTGTATTTTTTTATTCATGCTTTTTGGCCATTTATCTGTTAGAGATTTAGTGGCTTTCTCATTGATTTGCATGAATTACTTATGGCCATTTGCTTTACTTTGGCCATTTGCCTTCTAGATTTGCTCTGACATTTTCTAAGTTTGTTATTTGCCTTTAAATTTTATTTTTTTATATTTTAATTATAAATTATTTCTATATCATCATATGTAAATAGAATAACATATATCGTCTACACATTTACATAATTTAATATTTTCTCTTGTTTTCTTTTAGTTTTCTGTGGCTATATTTTTCAAATTGTGGTAAAATCAAGTAATATGAAATTTACCATCTTAACTATTTCTCTGGTTATACATTTTTGAATTAAATATATTTGTGAGGGTCTAAGTTATTACATTTAAAATTTTATTTTCATAAATAGTATTGTACCAGCTCCATTCATTCAATAGATAATTATTAATCATTTACTCTGATAAGCAATGATAAAAATTTAGATAGGAGATATTCTTACAGTGTGGTGGAAGGAGACAAACAACTGCAGGATTATGTGATAAATGTGATAAATGCAGTGATAGAGTATACATAGTCTACTATAGGTACTTTTTTTTCCTTAGTAGAGATGAGTTCTCACTATGTTGCCCAGGCTAGTCTTGAACACCTGAACTCAAGTGATCCTCCTGCCTCAGCCTCCTAAAGTGCAGGGATTACAGGTGTGGGCCCTCATGCCCAGCCTACTATAGACACTCTCATTCATTCAATATATACTTCAGTAACTACTATATGTCAAGTACCGTACTGGGCCACAATCAACAGGGAACCAGTCATGGTCCCTGTTTTGGTTTTCAAAAAAGAGAAAGAGAAAGAAAACTTACACTCAAACAGAGGATACAGATACATTTATTGTGTGATTTGCTGATTTATTGTGTGTCATAGTAGAGAAAACATGGGCTGCCATGGGAAAACAGAGAAGATCCATCTAAATCCAGTCAGGCTAGGAGTCACAGGGAGTCAGAAAGGCCTTACGAGCGCAGGAACAGAAAACCAAATCCCGCAGGTTCTTACTTATAAGTGGGAGCTAAATGATGAGAACACCTGGACACATAGAGGGGAACAACACACTGGAGCCTCTCAGAGAGTGGAGGGTCGGAAGAAGGAGAGGATCTTGAAAAATAACTAATGAATACTAGGCTTAATACCTGCCTGATAAAATAATCCGCACAGCAAACACCCATAACACAAGTTTACCTATGTAACAAACTTGCACATGTGCCCCTGAACTTAAAAGTTTAAAAAAAAAAAAAAAAAGACGCCTGGGTGCGGTGGCTCACGCCTGTAATCCCAGCGCTTTGGGAGGCCGAGATGGGCGGATCATGAGGTTAGGAAATCGAAACCATCCTGGCTAACACGGTGAAACTCCGTCTCTACTAAAAATACATTAGCCGGGTGTGGTGGCGGGCTAAGTCCCAGCTACTCAGGAGGCTGAAGCAGGAGAATGGTGTGAACCCGGGAGGCGGAGCTTGCATTACAGGGTGTGGAGATTGCGCCACTGCACTCCAGCCTGAGCGAAAGAGCGAGACTCAGTCTCAAAAAAAAAAAAAAGAAAGGCATGAGCTAGATGAAGGGAGAAACATACTCTGTGTAGAGAGCACACATACCACATACCAAGGTACAGTGGTGCAAGTGAGCAGGCTGTGTACCACTTAGTCAATTGAGAGAAGTGAAGCTAAAAATGTGGCAGGAGCCAGAACAAATTGTCTTTTATGCTAAATGCTAGCATCACTTCCTGAATAATCTTTCCCTTTCACATAAAAATAATGTTTATTGAGCATTTACTACGTGTCAGTCTCTGTTCCAAGTGTCTTACATGTACTGGTTCATTTGTTTCTTTATTCCAGAGAAAACCATTTGGTTCAGTGTGTTAACTCGTTTAATTCTTACAATAATCCATGAAGTGCATATTATTATTATGCCTTTGCTTAGTTAAGAGGAAACTGAGGGCAAGTCACACAGCTATATTTAAACTCAGGCAGTCTGCCTCTAGAGGCTCAATCTTTTTTTTTTTTTTTTTTGAGACAGAGTTTTGCTCTTGTTGCCCAGTCTTGAGTGCAATGGCACGATCTCAGCTCACTGCAACCTCCACCTCCCAGGTTCAGGCAATTCTTCTGCCTCAGACTCCCGAGTAACTGGGATTACAGGCATGCACCACCATGCACAGCTAATTTTGTATTTTTAGTGGAGACAGGGTTTCACCATATTGGTCAGGCTGGTCTCGAACTCCTGACCTCAGGTGATCCTCCCGCCTCGGTCTCCCAAAGTGCTGGGATTACAGGTGCAAGCCACTGTGTCTGGCCCCAATCTTTTTTTTTAAGAGATGAGGATAGTCTCACTATATTGTCCAGGCTGGTCTCAAACTCCTGGCCTCAAGCAGCCCTCCCCACTTAGCCTCCTGAGTAGCTGGGATTATAGGTGTGAGCCACCTCATCTGGCACAGAGACCAGACTATTAACCACTCTGCCTCTCATTCATATGTGATACTTCAAATATTTAAAACATTAATTTTTTTTTTTTTTTCTATTGAGACAGAGTCTCATTCTGTCACCCAGGCTGGAGTGCAGTGGTGCAATCATGGCTCACTGCAGCCTCGACCTCCTGGGCTCAAAGCAATCCTCCCACCTTGGCCTTCTAAAGTGCTGGGACTACAGCATGCATGACCACACCCAGGTGGTTTTAAATTTTTTTTGTAGAGATCGGGCCTCACTATGTTCCCCAGGCTGTAAAACATTAAATTTTTTACAGGTTATTTGGAGGCTATTGATTTGGCACAATATTTATTTCTGTAGGTACATGTATTTCTTTCTGTATGTTTATCTTTATTCCAGAATCATGCTGAAGGTTGTCTATGCCTTTCCTATCTTCTTTTTCAGGTTTTTCTTTCCTTTTTAAAAACAAATATTGCCTATTCTTCAAGTGAACTTTCATAACAATTTTCTTTTTTTTCTTTTTTTTCTTTTTTTTTTATTTTTTATTTTGATATCGAGTCTTGGTCTGTTGCCCAGGCTGGAGTGCAGTGGTGCGATCTCAGCTCACTACAACCTCCACCTCCCAGGTTCGAGAGATTCTCCTGCCTCAGCTTCCCAAGTAGCTGGGATTACAGGCGCCTGCCACCTTGCCCAGATAACTGTATTTTTAGTAGAGACGGGGTTTCAACATGTTGGCTAAGCTGGTCTCGAACTCCTGACCTCAAGTGATCTGCCTGCATTGGCCTCCCAAAGTGATGGGATTATAGCCATGAACCACTGTGCCTGGCCTCTCATAATAATTTTCTTGAACTAAAATTTGGGATTAGACCAGGCATGGTGGCTCACACCTATAATCTCAAGCACTTTAGGAACCGAAGGCAGAAGGGCTGTTTGAGCCCAGGAGTTCAAGACCAGCCTGGGGGATGTAGCCAGACCCCCACCTCTATCAAAAAATCAAAAATCAGCTGGGCATGGTGACATGTACCTGTTGTCCCAGCTACTCAGGAGGCTGAGGTGGGAGGATTGCTTAAGCCTGGGAAGTTGAGGCTGCAGTGAGCTCTGATGACACCACTGCACTCCAGCCTGGGCTACAAAGCGAGACTATTGTTAAAAACGAATGAATTAATTTAAAAAATAGAGATTGGAGAATTTTAGTTAAATAAATAAAATTTTAAAATAAAATTAGAGATTAGAGAACTTTAGTTAAGTGTATTAAATTGTAAAGTATTCCATTTTTCCATCCACAAAGTGCTATATTTTCTCATTGAAGTCTTTCAAGTCTCCCGATACAATTTTCTTGAAATAGGTAATATTTATTAAGCTTGTTCTTAGGTGTGTTAGAATTTTGTGGAGAAGTGTCATTTCTGATTGTGTTTTCTAATTCCTTACTATTAGTATGTAGGAATGCTGTATACTTGTATATGTTATTTTTCTTGATAGGTGAGATTATAAAATTACCACACAAAAACTGTAAAAATAGAAAAGGCGTATACCTTACTCAATAATGTTCAAAACATTCAGAAAAGGTTTGGGTCAATATGAAAGGCTACACAGAAAATAATGTGATTGTAATTCACTGTTTACATAGGTGTTAGTTACACATTTAAACTCTTGTCACCAATGCATTCTCATCTAATTTTTCCCATAATGAAAGAGAAGGAGACGCATTGGTGACTGCAATAGGGCCACCTCCCTCAAATTACGTTGCTCTCTATGACCCATCCTCAGTCTCCCAGTTCAAGCTAATCATTGACAGAGCTTTACAATCACAAGCTTTTACTGAAGCTTTGATAAGACAGTCCAGCAGTTGGTGGCAAATGAAGCCAGGCTGTGCGGCAGGATCTCCAGGGAATGAATGGATTTTCTTCAGCACTGATGAAATAACCATACGCTATAGGAATACAATGTCCAACGGGGGACTGCAAAGATCTGTCATCCTGTTAGCACTTATTCTGCTACGAGCTGTTACTGGATTCTCTGGAGATGGAAGAGCTGTATGGTCTAAAAATCCTAATTTTACTCCGGTAAATGAAAGTCAGCTGTTTCTCTATGACACTTTCCCTAAAAACTTTTTCTGGGGTGTTGGGACTGGAGCATTGCAAGTGGAAGGGAGTTGGAAGAAGGATGGAAAAGGACCTTCTATATGGGATCATTTCGTCCACACACACCTTAAAAATGTCAGCAGCACGAATGGTTCCAGTGACAGTTACATTTTTCTGGAAAAAGACTTATCAGCCCTGGATTTTATAGGAGTTTCTTTTTATCAATTTTCAATTTCCTGGCCAAGGCTTTTCCCCGATGGAATAGTAACGGTTGCCAACGCAAAAGGTCTCCAGTACTACAATACTCTTCTGGACTCTCTAGTGCTTAGAAACATCGAACCTATAGTTACTTTATACCACTGGGATTTGCCTTTGGCCCTACAGGAAAAATATGGGGGGTGGAAAAATGATACCATAATAGATATCTTCAATGACTATGCCACATACTGTTTCCAGACGTTTGGGGACCGTGTCAAATATTGGATTACAATTCACAACCCATATCTAGTGGCTTGGCATGGATATGGGACAGGTATGCATGCCCCTGGAGAGAAGGGAAATTTAGCAGCTGTCTACACTGTGGGACACAACTTGATCAAGGTACTGTACAGCTCGCTTCTTATTATAGCTTCAGAAAACACTAACAATTTACCTTCTGCCTCAGTAATTCTCTTATTGAAATCAAGGCAACTGATTTCAGGCTAATTCACAAGATCTATCCTCAAATTTTGTATTTAAGTTAGTGTATGTTTTATTTATCTAAGCTATTTTTAATGTATTAACCAATCAGTTTTTTTCAAAAGTCGCACTTTGAGGCTATTTTTAAATCTACCATCATACACTACAGTATGAAAATATGAGCTTACTTTCATTCTGTGGGAAAACAGTGCTTCATAAATTTAATTGTTGGAACCCTTTTCTGACAACGTGCAATTGTTTCAGAATTATGTTAAGGCACAACCATTTCAACTATGTATTTGTTGTTAAGGATAGCTAACTTAGCTAATAAGTAAATAAAGTAAGTAAATAAGTAAGTTAAATAAATGTTAGCTAACTCATGCATATTAAATACAGAAATTTAAATGTACTTCACATTTGATTTTATTTGTGTTACATAGCAAAAAAGAGAGGGTTAATTGTTGTGGGAGCTAAACACATTTCTTCCCATAAGAACTGGGAAGAATGTGCTCTACTAAAGCAATTTTCAAGCAGTGTATTTCAAAAGCTAGAGATTATGTTGAGAAATGTTAACATTAGTAAAACAATAGTGAAAATGCAAGCAAAATCATAGGTAATATTTACTGAGTATTTATTATGCACCACAGACTACATTAAGTATTTTACATGCATCGTCACAGTTGATCCTCTTATCCTCTTAACAGCCTTATGAACTAGTCTTCTTATTCTTCCCATTTAAAAGATGAGGAAACTGAAGCTTAATGAGATTAAATAATTTTCCCAAGGTTAAGGAGTAAAATACAGCTGTTATGGAGATGGATTTTTTAAATGACAACATAATTAACACTAACTGTCTTCATTAAGAATGTTTTGAAAAGAAGACTCAGGAATTTTCAAGAGTTTTAAAATTAAGAAAAATAAGTTATTCTGCACACCTGTTACATTTTAAAAATGAAAAAACTTTTGTCAATTTTATAATGTGCTACAAAAAGTAATTTAATTATTAATAATCAAAAGCTAAGTATACAGAAATTTTAAAAAAGAGCAACATAAAATAATTCCATGTCTGAATTTGTACATACAAAAATATCTGCTATCACTTCTTTTCTTTTTGAACTTTTCTGGATTATTACACATGTGCATTGTACTATGGTTTCAGACACATCTGCCCTTGAAGTAAACAGATTGCATTATGATTTAAAGGTCATTTGTACATTTTTGACTAGAATTGTATATAGAACATATTAATGTGTGGGTATACTATGATTTGACAAAATAAGGCCTTAAAGGGGAGAAATTGTATAAGTATTTAAAAGTTCTCAAGATTATGCATGCAAAAGTTAGAAAAATATTCCTTTCATTTAGTCCTTTTAATTTTTTTTTGTTTTTTTGGTTTTTTTTGAGACAAAGTCTCATTCTGTCACCCAGGCTGGAGTGCAATGGCGTGCTCTCGGCTCACTGCAACCTCCACCTCCCAGGTTCAAGCAGTTCTCCTGCCTCAGCCACCTGAGTAACTGGGACTACAGACACGTGCCACCTTGCCCAGTTAATTTTTGTGTTTTTAGTAGAGAGGGGTTTCACTATGTTGGCCAAGCTGGTCTCAAACTCCGGATCTCATGATCCACCCGCCTCGGCCTCCCAAAGTGCTGGGATTACAGGTGTGAACCTCAGCCAGTCCTTTTAATTATTAAAACAATTCATGCTCATGTACATTTAAAAATATCAGATTGGGCGGGGCGCAGTGCCTCATGCCTGTAATCCCAGCACTTTGGGAGGCCGAGGTGGGTGGATCACGAGGTCAGGAGTTCGAGACCAGCCTGGCCAAATAGTGAAACCCCCCTCTCTACTAAAAACACAAAAATTAACTAGGCATGGTGGCACGTGCCTGTAGTCCTGGTTATTGGGGAGGCTGAGGCAGGAGAATCCCTTGAACCCAGGAGGCAGAGGTTGCAGTGAGCCGAGATCACGCCACTGCACTCCAGCCTGGGTGAGAGTGAGACTCTGTCTCAAAAAAATAAGTAAATAAAAAATAAAAATATCAGATTGTACCAAAGGATCTAAAGTGAAAACGTTAAATCCCTCTCCCTTTCTCCACCTGACAATCCCAGGCCGAGGACACTACTGTTAATCGTTTCTTATACATTCTTTTTAAAGTTTTCTATGCAAATATATGCATGAATATGTTTATTTAACCTTTGTATAAAGAAAAATATTGTAAATTGTTGAAAAGTCATTACCTGGAAAAATGTCAACAATTAGAGTTTTCATGAAAATGTATTTTAAGGATTAAAGCCTTAAAATTGGCTGATAAGAATTAACAGGCAAAAAGCGTTAACAGATGTTGCTTCCAAATGTAGTTGATAAAATGACATATTTTCAGATGTTTTTCATTTTCCTCTAATTTGAGATATTCTCTGCCTTTAACACAAAATTAGCACTTTCTGATCGTGAGATAAATTTTATTATTTTAAATGGAGGGATGTGTTTTTCAACTATTGTGTTTTCCAAATAATGTTTGTATTGCCTTAAAAGTTCTAAATCACTAGACTAAATAAACGGTGTGAGGGGTCCTTGAAATCAGTCAGAAAGTGAAATACACTGCATGGCCCAGTGACTTATAGCACTAAAGAAATCTTGCAATGATTTGGTAGCCTGAGGTGAACTTGTTTTTCCCACTTGTCCCCTCGCTGTCTTGACTTTCACGTAGAAAACGTTAATTTGATATTTTATGTTGCAATGAAGTATTTCTTCCTTATCCTGCCCCCTTGTGACCCAGAAGAAGCATTCTTTAGGAATGGTTTTTAGACCGAAAATATTTATTGAGCTACACAAGCCTAATATAAAACTGAATTCTGGGGGGTTATGGATCCCTTCATTCCCTGCTTCTCAGATAGAGAAAAGGTTTCATGGTGGCTATTGGGGTTCTTTTCATTCCAGAATGATCTGGAAAACTCCATCTTGGTTTGAAATGTTCCCGTTTGGAGGAAACCTGAATGGTCCAGAGGGTCCCGAGACTGACCTGCAATTTAGATTCCACTTTATTGCAGATCTAGGGAGTACCTTAATGCAAGTCTAAGACTCAGGTAAAAATTTTCCATAATCACATCTACTATTGGACGCCTCAACTCTAAGTTTTTGTTTTTGTTTTGTTTTGTTTGAGACGGAGTTTTCACTCTTGTTGCCCAGGCTGGAGTGCAGTGGCACAATCTTGGCTCACTGCAACCTCTGCCTCCCGGGTTCAAGCGATTCTCCTGCCTCAGCCTCCCAAGTAGCTGGGATTACAGGCATGTGCCACCACGCCCGGCTAATTTTTTGTACTTTTAGTAGAGACAGGGTTTCTCCATGTTGGTCAGGCTGGTCTGGAACTCCTGACCTCAGGTGATCCGCCCGTCTTGGCCTCCCGAAATGCTGGGATTACAGACGTGAGCCACCGCGCCCGGCCTCAGTGCTAAGTTTTCAACAGTATTTGAAATAGAATGAGGATGTCTTTTTTGGTTTGGCCTTTTTTTTTTTTTTTTTTTTTTTTTTTTTTTTGACAGCGTCTCACTCTGTCACCCAGGTTGGAGTGCAGTAATGCCATCTCAGCTCACTGCAACCTCCGCCTCCCGGGTTCAAGCAGTTCTCCCACCTCAGCCTCCTGAGTAGCTGGGATTACAGGCGAGTGCCACCACACCCAGCTAATTTTTGTATTTTTAGTAGAGACGGGATTTCACCATGTTGGCCAGGCTGGTCTCGAACTCCTGACCTCAGGTGATCTGCCCACCTCAGCCTCCCAAAGTGCTGGGATTACAGGTGTGAGCGCCACTGCACCTGGCCCTGGCTTGGCCATTTTTAAGCATGGTAATCATCACTTTAAATATCATCTCTAGGCTGGGCATGGTGGCTCATACCTGTAATCCCAGAGCCTATGAGTTCGAGACCAACCTGGGCAACATAGCAAGACCCCCATCTCTATTTAAAAAAAAAAAAAAAACTGTATATTCTAAGTGAAGTAACTCAGGAATGGAAAACCAAATACCATATATTTTCTCATATAGTGGGAGCTAAGCTATGGGTATATTGAGCTTATGTATGCATTTGCATACCCATAGCTTAGCTCCCACTATATAAGCATGACATAATGGACTGTATATACAGAATGATATATACCTACATACAGAAGGATATAATCAACTTTGGAGACTCAGAACGGGGAAGCTGGGAGAGGAGTAAGGGATAAAAAACTACATATTAGATACAATGTATACTCCTCTGGTGACAAGTACACTAAAATCTCAGACTTCACCCTTACACAATTCATCCATGTAACCAAAAACCACTTGTACCCCAAAAACTATTGAAATTTTAAAAATATTTTTAAAAAGAGAAATATTATGAACATTTACATTTCAAAAACACATAAGTAAATAAATATTATCTATACTCTTTGCAACAATCTTGCCAGGTAACTATTATCCTCATCTTACAATGTGATATTTTGGACATGTGTCATATTGCTCCCCTATATAAAATCCATTAGTGGCTCCCCCAAGCTTTGGGGATAAAGTCTCAATTTTTCACCAAGACCTTTGAGACACAATTCCCAGCCTCCTTCCTGGCCACTCTCCCATCCTCTTGCACTTCATGTTCTATCATAACACACTACTACTGCCAGTGTCTCAATCTCTCCTTCCTATTTCTCTCCACCAGCCTCAACTATCTCACTCTGTCTAGCACAAATGCCCTCTTTACTTCGTGATGGTCACCACCTCCAAGTTATTCTTGCCCCTTTAAGATTTAAGTGCCCCTTCTGCGGGCTCCCCATAAGATGGGTTTGTTTCTAGCATAACACTCATACGACATGACACTTTTTCATCTCCCCAGCTAGACTGAGAGTTCTTTCAAAAAGGAGAGACAATTTTTAAATTTGCCTTTATGTTCTCAGCACCTAGCACAGAGTATTTATACACGTTAGGTGTAAATGTTGATTAAATGAGTGGTTTAGGATTTCTGTCTTAAATACTGTAATCAAAAACCAGTCTCAAGTTCAATCTTCGTATTTCATTGCATTATTGCAAACTGTTGAAATATTACTTATATTAATCGAGTAGTATATTAGTCAGGACTTTTTTGGTGGTAAGTTACAGAAATCTCATTCAAATTGGCTTAAGCAAAAAGGGGCAATTTCCTGGCTCAGTAACCAGACCACAGGGATGAATGGGCTCAGTGACCAGGAAGGCCCTTTATCTCAGCCTCTCACGTCTATTTCTTCCTCGGGTTGTGTCATTTTCTCCTTTGTAGAGGAAAGATTTCTCTCTCCCAAGTTTAGTTTTTTAAATCCCAGAAACGTATTTGGCCTATTCAGCAAAGCCCTGAGGGTTCACATTAGTAAAGGCAGTAATGTCTGTTTTCATTCTATTTTTAAATCAATAAACACATATAATAATTTAAATTTGTACATTTCCCTTTTAGAATGGAACATTTGAGAGTCTCTGAGTAAACATGCACAGAGGTTTGGGAAGGTGAGTTTGCTCATGAGACAATAACTCATTCTGTTTATAACTCTACTAAATATTGCCAAAGCTGGGCAGAGTTACTCCTGCCTGTAATCCCAGCACTTTGAGAAACCGAGGGAAGAAGATCCCTTGAGTCCAGGAGTTCAAGACCAACCTGGGCAACATAGTTTTGTAGAGACGAGACAAACCTTGTCTCTACAAAAAATAAAAAATCAGCTGAGAGTGGTGGCACATGCCTGTAGTCCCAGCTTCTTGGGAGGATGAGGTGGGAAGATCACTTAAGCCCGGGAGGTCGAGGCTGCAAACAGCTATGATTGTGCCGCTGCACTCCAGCCTGGGTGACACAGCAAAACCCTGTCTCAGGAAAAAAATTAAATAAATAAATAAATAAATAAATAAATAAAACGAAAAATACTGCCAACTTCCATGATAGTTTTGACCATTTCTTGACTTTAAAACTCTTTGTCTTTTACTAGTCATATTGGATTGGGGGGAAAATGTTATCTTTCATAGATAAATACTGTTTACACAGTACAAAGATTTCTCAAACCTGGTCACCATTGACATTTGGGGTCAGATAATTCTTTGTTGTGGTGGGCTGTCCTGTGCAATGGAGGAGGTTAGCAGCATCTAAACTCTACTCACTAGATGACAGTAGCTCCCCCATTTTCAGTGTTGTGACAATCAAAAATGTCTCCAGACCTTGCCAAATGTCCCCAGGCAGTCAAAATTCCTCCCACTCACTCCACCCTTGAAACCACTGACATATTCTACAGTAGACAACTGGTTAAAGACGTGAAGCACAAAGAATAAGGACATTGACATGTAACTAGTATGAGGGGCATAAAGATGATTATTTTACACGATTGCCTCAAGGAGATCTTCACCAGATGTATAAGTTGCATACAGAAGCTCAAAATTAATGTACGGCCTATTCTGTTTTTAGGGGGAAAAAAAAAACAGTGCTTTTAAAATGTTGAAAGAGGAAATAATATTTAATCATCAACATGATTACATCTAGTTTGGCTTTTCACATATCAAGAATAAAGACTGTCCCTCCTGGCTTTGCCTTATTTGTGAAATACTTGAAAGAGCTGCCCCCAAACTATTTTTCTTATATTAACCATTAGTTATTCATGAACAAAACACTAATCTTACTTTTTAAAAAAACTTGTCCTTTTTTAAAAAGCAAAATTTGGCCAGGCGCGGTGGCTCATGCCTGTAATCCCAACACTTTGAGAGGCCAAGGTGGGCGGATCACGAGGTCAGGAGTTCGAGACCAGCCTGACCAACATAGTAAAACCTCATCCCTACTAAAAATACAAAAATTAGCCAGGCGTGGTGGTGGGTGCCTTTAATCCCAGCTACTGGGGAGGCTGAGGCGGGAGAATTGCTTGAACCCGGGAGGTGGAGGTTGCAGTGAGCCGAGATCACACCACTTCACTCTAGCCCGGGTAACAGAGCAAGAATCTGTCTCAGAAAAAAAAAAAAAAGCAAAATTCAACGATTCAAACAAAACGTTACATAAGCAATATTTATTCATTTTTGATGCTATAACTTTGTGTTTCACAAAGTTTGGCAGGGGGTGGCTTTTTTGATTCGTGTTTTGAGAAGGAGCAATTCTCATGCCTCAGCCTCCCAAGTAGCTGGGATTATAGGCATGTGCCACTGCTCACGGCTAATTTTTGTATTTTTAGTAGAGACAGGGTTTCACCATGTTGGCCAGGCTGGTCTCGAACTCTGGGCCTCAGGTGATAGACCTGCCTCTGCCTCTCAAAGTGCTGGGATTACAGGTGTGAGTCACTGCGCCTGGCCAAAGTTTGGTTTTTTATGTGTCACTTTGTGTTCTATTTTTCTGGTTTTTTGTTTATATACATATCTAGATATATCTAAGTGTCATTATGTACTCTTGTTTACTAAAATATTTTTCTTTTAGAAATCTACTTTGAGGCCAGGTGCAGTGGCTCATGCCTGTATTCCCAACACTTTGGGAAGTCAAGGCAGGAGGACTTCTTGAGCTCAGGAATTCGAGGCTGCAGTGAGCTGTGATCATGCCTCTGCACTCCAGCTTGGGTGATAGAGGGAGACTGCGTCTCTAAAAAAATAAAAAATAAATAAAATTTTAAAAATATTTAAGTCATAAAATGCTTTTCCTTATTACATAATTAAAATAATTTAAATAATGTGCATTATTTATTAGATGGTTAAATGCCCAAATTTATGGGCATATATTATTAGCATTTAAAATATTTATTTATTCTATTAATATTTTAAATTTAAATAGGCCTTAAAATACAATAGTCAATAAATATATTTATATAAAATAAAATATATGTCAATGCTTTTTGTATTTTTTTATTACCACACACAAATGATGAAATAATTTTTAAAATTCCTCGTGGGTTCAAGAGACTGCTTAACACTGTGAAAGAGGCTTTCAGGATAAGATATGTTGGGAAACCCTACTCTAGGTCAAGGCCTCACCAGCTCTTTCTTGAGCTTAGGATACAACTGGATTGCTTTCCTATTTTTCCACTTCTTTGAGTAACTTTGTCTTAGCATTTCTTGGCATAATTCCTTCACAGAAGCTCACACATGCTGGACACGTGTTAGGCATTCAATGCATAATTGATTATTTTCAATTTAAGGAAGATCTACCTTGTTCCAGAAAGGATTTAAACCTGCAACAACAACAACAACAAAAAAGTGGATTGCAGGCACATACACACACACACACACACACACACACACTCTCTCACAGGCATAAACATTAGTCTTTTCAGAACATGCAAATCAATTAGATATGTGTGTTTCTTTAAAATATTGTACATTAAAAACCCATCTTGAAACAAGCTGCAGCATTTTGATGACTGTTAGAACTCAGTGATGTGTTTATGAGGGTTTATTATTGTTTCTATTTTTGTGTATTATGACAATTTCCATAATTAAAAGTAAAAAATAAGTCACATAAGAAGGTAAAGAGAATATTTTACATTTAAAGATAAAAGACTTTTTCCAACAAGAAACTAAAAAAAAAATTTTTTTTAATCTTCATATAGTTCTCTTCTTAAAGGCTCTCTTAAAATTATTAAACAAAGTTTAGTATTTAAACTGCAAAAACAAGGGTCAAGCGCAGTGACTCATGCCTGTAATCCCAACACTTTGGGAGACTGAGGCAGGAGGATTGCTTGAGTCCAGGAGTTCAAGATCAGCCTGAGCAACATAGTGAGACTTCGGTCTCTACAAAAAATAAAACAAAAATCAGATAGGCATGGTGGTATGAGCCTGTAGTTACAGCCACTGGGGAGGCTGAGGTGAGAGAATTGCTTGAGCTCAAGAATTCAAGTTTAAAGCTATGATGGCACCACCGGACTCCAGCCTGGGTGACAGAGTGAGACCCTGTCTCAAAAAGTAAATAATAAAACTGCAAAAATAGCCGTGAAAATGCCACCATTCACATGATTAATAGCTAAGCCTTCTTTGCCAACAGACTGCTGCAACTGCTTTCTTGAACAACAAGAAGGCTGCAGTGTTTCTTAGGCATATTTAAATAAACAAAGTGTTATTTTAAAGACTCTTTTGCCCAATCCCCCACCAATGTCTTGAAGATTAAGTGTAATATTTTGAAATGGAAATACTAGTTGGAGCCTTTTTAGTTTGTCTTGGTTATATAGAAGCAAAATCTTCAAGGATTATCTGAAATTATTTTCTTTCACTGAAAAAAAGGATTTTTTAAAAACTCCCTTGGTAAAGTCATATTTCAAGAGAATAACATATCATAATTAATTTGTACTAAGTCTTAGTGGCTAAAAAATTAGCCAAGCTTTTTTTTTCAACAAAGGACGGGAGAAAGAGGGTTGAAACAAACAACAAAACCTATTACTTTCTTCCTTCCACCACTTTCCCCTCTCACATCAAAAAAGTGGTTTTTTGTTGTTGTTGTTGTTCATTTGTTTGTTTGAGACAGAGTTTCGCTCTTGTTGCCCAGCCTGGAGTGCAATAGCACGATCTCGGCTCATCATAACCTCCACCTTCTGGGTTCAAGTGATTCCCCTGCCTCAGCCTCCCAGTAGCTGGGATTACAGGCATGCACCGCCACGCTTGGCTAATTTTGTATTTTTTGTATTTTTAGCAGAGACAAGGTTACTCCATGTTGGTCAGGCTGGTCTTGAACTCGTGACCTCAGGTGATCCACCTGGCTCAACCTCCCAGTATGCTGGGATTACAGGCATGAGCCACTGCACCCAGCCAAAAATGCTTTTTTTAAAAAGAGAAGAAAGAACAAAGAACAATCTTAATTCTTAAAGTGAAAGATTGAGACAATTATTACAGATAACTTTTTTACATCCCATCATATTCTTTTAAATTACTATAAGAATTTTTATTGCATACATACTGTAATATCAGAAACATACTAGGTACCTATAATATATGATCTCGTTTAATTCACTCATCAACTCTGCCAGGTAGGTGTTCTGAAACTCAACTTACAATTGATGAAACTGAGGCCCAGAGAAATTTGCCCAAGGTTACATAGTGGATCAAAGTGTCAAACACAAAATTAAAGCCTGATCTGTGTCAATCCAAGCTAGCAAGGTCTGAGGACAGAAATCAGCTGCCCCGCTTCAATGAAAAAAAATTTACAGCTTCAAAACCCATGTCCGTCACTTGTTTTGATACTGTCTCAGCAGATATTTTACTTTGCTTTGCTTATTAAAAGACCAAAACAATCTATGTATGTGTTTAATTTGTCCATGAAATCTATGAACTATTTATCCCCTGACTCATATATTAAAAGTTGGGTTTTTCATTTGTCCTCATGATTTTAATTATTTGCTCAAAATTTAGCATCCCATTAAAGTGATGTTAAATCACTTAAGTGTGCCCTTGACAATATCTTTTTTATTTTTTTTGAAGAGTCTCGCTCTGTCACCTAGGCTGGAGTAGTGCAGAGGTGCAATCTCGGCTCACTGCAACCTCTACCTCCCAGGTTCAAGCGATTCTCCTGCCTTAGCCTCCTGAGTAGCTAGGACTACAGGCATGAGCCACCACGCCAGCTAATTTTTGTACTTTTTTTTTTTTTTTTTTTTTTTGAGACAGAGTCTCGCTCTGTTGCCCAGGCTGAACTGCAGTGGCACAATCTTGGCTCACTGCAAACTCCACCTCCTAGGTTCACGCCATTCTCCTGCCTCAGCCTCCTGAGTAGCTGGGACTACAGGCGTCTGCCACCACACCCGGCTAATTTTTTGTTTTTAGTAGAGACGGGGTTTCACCATGTTAGCCAGGATGGTCTTGATCTCCTGACCTCGTGATTCGCCTGCCTTGGCCTCCCAAAGTGCTGGGATTACGGGCGTGAGCCACCACGCCTGGCCTTGTACTTTTAGTAGAGACAGGGTTTCGCCATGTTGGCCAGGCTGGTCTCAAACTCCTCACCTCAAGTGATCCATCCACCTCAGCCTCCCAAAGTGATGGGATTACAAATGTGAGCCACTGTGCCTGGCCCTATCATCTAGAGTTAGCATAGTTTTTCATTTGATTAGCTAACGCATGGTACCTGCATATAATGCCAACCCATCTCCATCAGAATCTAAGACAACTCTTAGAAAATACCGTATAAGAAATACTGATCAGGCCGGGCACAGTGACTCACGTACATCCCAGCACTTTGGGAGGCTGAGGCAGGCGGATCACTTGAAGTCAGGAGTTCAAGATTAGCCTGGCCAACCTGGTGAAATCCCATCTCTACTAAGAATACAAAAGTTAGCTGGGTGTGGTGGTAGTAAGCCTGAAATCCCAGCTACTTGGGAGACTGAGGCAGGAGAATCGCTTGAACCCAGGAGGCAGAGGTTGCAGTCAACCAAGATCGTGCCACTGCACTCCAGCCTGGGTGTCAAACACGCCATCTCTAAAAAAAAAAAAAGAAAGAAAGAAAGAAAAAAGAAATACTGACCAAATACGTTAAAACTATTATTATTATAGATGTTTTTAAACTAAATTTGAATAAATTATGAAAACTGCTTGTGGAGAATTGCCAAAGAGAGTTTCTATAACCAGAATACCATTGTTAGTAATAAGAGTCGTGTAAAAAAAAAAATGTTCAGACTACAACAGGTATTCTAAAACCTTCAAGAGAGCAATATTTACTTTTTCTCACCATTAAGTAGAAAAAGTTATACTTCAGTAAATGATTAACAAGAGTTTAAATAAATGTAATTATAAATGCTCAGAGAATAATATTGTGATCCTATTTAAACAGCTTGATTTGATATGAGCACTCTCATACATGGAAAATTAGGCCCAAATGGAGATCAGAAAATATTTTGAGTAATGGAAACAGTGCTAGACATAATGAAACTATGAACAGAGGGAAACTTTACATGACTTTATAATATAAAATAAGTCATTTAATAACATATATAAAGTTTTACTGAGCAAACTCAACATTCGAAAACAGCCTATTTTAGGCCAAGCACTGTGACTCACGCCTGTAATTCTGCACTTTGGGAGGCTGAGGTGGGTGGATCACCTGGGGTCAGGAGTTCAACACCAGCCTGGCCAACGTAGTGAAACCCCGTCTCTATTGAAGATACAAGAAAAATAAGCTGGGCATGGTGGCGTGTGCCTGTAATCCCAGCTACTAGGGAGGCTGAGGCAGGAGAATTGTCTGAGCCTGGGAGGCGGAGGTTGCAGTGAGCCAAGATCGCACCACTGCACTCTAGTCTGGGCGACACAGCGACTCTGTCTCAAAAAAATAAAAAAATAAAAAAATTAGCTGGGCGTAGTGATGGGTGCCTCTAGTCCCAGCTACTCAGGGGGCTAAAGCAGGAGAATCGCCTGAACCTGGAAGGCGGAGGTTGCAGTGAGCCAAGATCGTGCCACTGCACTCCAGCCTGGGCGACAAGAACAAAACTCCGTCTCAAAAAAAAAAATGCTATTTTAAAAGAAAAATGTGTGATTAAAACTACTGAACATTAGCAACAATTCTGTTGCTGAAAAGTAGTAGAGAAGCTGAAAATAGAAGGTTCTGACCTTCTAATTTACTGACCAGTGAAGAGTGAATCACAGAAGTAATTAAAGTAATCCTTGGATGATCTAGTAGTGTTACTTGAAAATGTTTTTGGGTAACCTTGAGGCTGGTGAAAGCCAGGATCCTTTAGTATTTGGGGGAGTTAATTGCTTGGTTCTGCTTAATGTCATATCTTGACCAGAGATTACATGACCAAAGTCTTAAGTAAAGGGCCAGGGTCTACTGTTACGAGTTTTTCTTTCATGTTAATATGACATGACTTCCTCCTTACATTGTTTTGAACATCAACGTATTATTATAGAGGACAAAATATTCCTTAATATAGAATGAAATTCAGAGTAGCCGAACTTTACTTTTAAGTCTGTTTTTTCCTTTGAGATTTTTGGAAGTCGGGGGAAGCTAAACAGTGATAGCACAGAACAATTAAAGTCACTGACAGGAACTGTTTCAACCAATACCCTTGACTTTTTGTTTTTGAGATAGGGTCTTACTCTGTTGCCCAGGCTGGAGTGTAGTGGCATGATCATGGCTCACAGTAGCCTCAACTTCCTGGGCTCAAGTGATCCTCGTGCCTTAGCCTCCCGAGTTAGCTGGTACACCCAGCTAACGTTTTTAGTTTTTGTAGAAACAAGGTCTGGCTCCTGTTGCCCAGGCTGGTCTTGAACTCCTGGGTTCAAATGATCCTCCCACTTCAGCCCTCCAAAGTGCCGGGATTACAGGCATGAACCACCATGCCCAACCCAACTTTATTGAATTACAAAAATAATGCATTTGTATTGCAAAACATTCAAACAACATAGAAAGACATTGTTAAAAATAAAGGTTCTCTTCTTTCCTTACTCTCTAACCCCACACCACGGAAGTAATCACTGCTAGCAATTTGTTCAATGTCCAGATTTTTTTCTATGTATATATGTACATATAACATATACATACATATAGTGATTTTTGAATCATATTATTACATTTAGTTTCAGTTATTATTTCTCAATAATCAAAACATAAAAGCATACTGTTTTTATTTCACTCATTTCTGTATTTTTTTCTCCTGTTAGACATCATAGGTCATCTAAAGGCAGGGGCTACCTTGCTTTTCTAAATGTCTGTTACAGGGCCTTGTATTTGTTAAATAAATGTAGACTTGAATTTAAGTAAATAATCAAAGTAAATGGATGAAGAGTGACAAAAGGAATAAAATAATAGCCGGGGGTTGAAGGAAACTTAGACAAATGAAAATGACTTATCTAAACATGTTTTTGCTGATGTATATAACTTTGTGTAATGAACAGAATGAAACATAAGGTAATGCTGATGAATTCTCCATTTGACTGAGTTCAGAGGGGTGCCCCAGGTGGTGAAGCAGGATGCAGGCATAATCAAAACCATGACCCCGGCTGGGCACGGTGGCTCATGTCTGTAATCCCAACACTTTAGGAGGCCAAGGTGGGCAGACGACTTGAGGTCAGGAGTTCGAGACCAGCCTGGCCAACATGGCAAAACCCCATCTCTACTAAAATACAAAAAAAATTAGCTGGGCATAGTGGCCCATGCTTATAACGCCAGCTACTCAAGAGACTGACGCAGGAGAATTGCTTGAACCTGGGAGGTAGAGGTTGCTGTAAGCCGAGATCTGCCATTGCACTCCAGCCTGGGCAACAGAGCAAGACTCCATCAAAAAAAACACAGGGTCTCACTCTGTCACCCAGACTGGAGCTCAGTGGCACGATCAGCTCACCTTACCGTCTGCCTCCCAGGCTCAAGCAATTCTCCTGCCTCAGCCTCCCGAGTAGCTGGGATTACAGGTGTGTGCCACTACTGCCTGGCTAATTTTTGTATTTTTAGTAGAGACAGGATTTCACCATGTTGGCCAGGCTGGTCTCGAATTCCTGACCTCAAATGATCCACCCCCCTCAGCTTCCCAAAGTGTTGGAATTACAAGTATGAGCCACCGCACCCGGCTGCCTCTGAGTGTTTCTTCTCTGGTTTCTCAGTCTACTATCCCTTGGTTTTGTGCCATGTCTGTTACATACCCCTTGCATTTTCACAGCCTGTTCAATCACCTTCCAGTCTATGGTGTAACAGTGTGTTTCAAAGGCACGTAATTTAATTTGCATGATATCCTGGAATGACAGTGAACTAGAAACCTGAAGGACTTAGTTCTATTTCTAGCTTTACTACTAACTGACACCTTGGGCAGGTCATTTATGTGGGTGAGAGGGAGGTTCAGCTTCTCCATCTATAATAGAAAAATTTTTTAAATTGAACAAAATGACCTCTGAGGTCCATACTCTACCTCTAATTGGAGCACGTGGGGTGATACAGCCTGGGCCTGATTCATCCTGTGCAAGTTACCTAACCTCTCCACCCTCTGGTTTCCTCTAAGTGGAAATGATCACAGTACCTACCTCGCAGAATTTCGGTGAGGATTACATGAGAGAGTACACACACAACACCTGGAACAGTGCCTGGCGCATTTGGTACTAGATATGTGTTAGCTCTTATTAATATTTATATTATTCAATTTCTGTGGCTCTTATTTCCATCACTGTTCTGTTATATTCAGTTATGAAAATCACTCATCTCTAAGAACCATTTAATTATGACTTGATTGAATGCCATGCTCTTCTAAATGCTATGAAGACAAGTATCTCTGCTCTTTCAGTCTAACTTTTTTTTTCTTTTTTTTTTGGAGACAGAGTCTTGCTCTGTCACCCACACTGGAGTGCAGTGGCGTTATCTCGGTTCACTGCAGCCTCCACCTCCTGGGTTCAAGCAATTCTCCTGCCTCAGCCTCCTGAGTAGAGTAGCTGGGACTACAGGCGCGTGCCACAACATCTAGCTAATTTTTGTATTTTTAGTAGAGACAGGGTTTCACCATGTTGGCTAGGCTGGTCTCGAACTCCTGACCTCAAGTGATCCACCCATCTCAGCCTTCCAAAGTGCTGGGATTACAGGCATGAGCCACCGTGCCTGGCCTCAGTCTAACATTGACAATGGTGTAAGGATCACCATTCACAGGGAAGACAGTCCAGCACAGGGGTGGTGCCTGAGGGATTTACTTAGCTTCTGACATCAGTGAGGAAAATAATCCAATGCTAACGTTACTGGTTTTAGGAGAGAGGTGAATAGAAAATTACACATAAGTGTTACACATAGAAGTGCTGTGCTAGGCACTTGGACAACTAACCGTTTTCTGAACACCCCAAATTTGCTGACAGGTCCTCCATGACCTTTCTAGATGATACTGAATTCCAAAGGTATATAGATATTTTTCTCTCATCATGCAATTGTGGAATGTGGTACCCTCATTCCAGGACTATTTAGCTCTTTTAATAACTAAGTACAGCAGAGAGAAAATGTAATTTTAAAACAATATGTCAAATGGTCTTTCCCCAACGGCTTCAAAATTTAGAACTGCAGGACATACAGAAAGCAGGATGGTATAGTAAAGTGGGTTCAAATCCCAGCTCTGCAACTGTAAACTTCAATTTCTTTTCTAAAATGGGAAAAATAAGACTTGTCTTGCAGAAGCTGTATTATCAACAAGGTACATCAAGTAACCAACGAACTAGCTGATCCATAATGGGCGTTCATTCAACAAATATTCTAGGCCAGGCCCTCCGTTGGGCATCTGTGTGGACAACTGTGAGCACAATAAATATAGTCAGTCTCTGCCCTCAAGAAGCTAATAGGCCTGGTGTGGAGCCACACTGCATGAGCCTGAGACTTTTACAATAGCAGGGAGGGATCCTTTTTTTAAAAAAAAAAAAAAAAAAATTAAACGGAGACAAAAATCAATACAAAAGTAAATATTTGGCCAGGTGCAGTAGCTCAGGCACTTTGGGAGGCCAAGGCAGGAGGATTGCTTGAGTTTGAGACCAGCCTGGGCAACATAGTGAGACCCTGTCTCTGCAAAAATATATTAAATAAATAAATGAATCTTTATTTAAAATGAGAAAAACATCACAATAAATTACTATAGTCATTTTTTGTTTTTGTTTTTGAGACAGGTCTCATTATGTCACCCAAGCTGGAGTGCAGTGGCACAATCACAGCTCATTGCAGCCTCAACCTCCGTGGGCTCAGGTGATCCTCCCACCTCAGCCTCCTGAGTAGCTGGGGTTACAGGTGCACACCACCATGCCCAGCTAATTTTTGTATTTTTTGTAGAGAGGAGGTTTTGCCATGTTGGCCAGGCCGATCTTGAACTCCTGGGCTCAAGTGATCCACCAGCCTCGGCTTCCCAAAGTGCTGGGATTACAGATGTGAGTACCACGCCTAGCACAATAAATTACTGTAGTCCTAGAGACCTTTTTTTTTCTAAAGTCTCTTTAGGGAATTTGCCAGAACTGATCGCCTAGAAGTGCTTCCAATTGCAACTAGGCTCCCCGACCCACCCAGGGCATTTCTAGGGACCTAAGCAAGCAAGGCGTCCTGAAGTTAAAGCTTCATTGGGCTCACAGTAAATATGGCTTTGCTGCAGGCTCTACACATGATGGCCCTTGTTTTTATTAATTTGTAATCTCCATGGTGGTTTTTTTTGTTGCTGTTTTTCTTTTTTTTTTTTTTTTTTTTTTGATGGAGTTTCACACTGTTGCCCAGGCTGGAGTGCAGTGACGCTATCTTGTCTCACTGCAACCTTTGCCTCCCAGATTCAAGCGATTCTCTTGCTTCAGCCTCCCTAGTAGCTGGGACTACAGGTATGTGCCACCACACCTGGCTAATTTTTGTATTTTTAGTAGAGATGGGGTTTCACCATGTTGGCCAGGCTGGTTTTGAACTCCTGACCTCAGGTGATCTGCCCTCCTCGGCCTCCCAAAGTTCTGGGATTACAAGTGAAAGCCACCGTGCCCAGCCTCCACGGTGGTTTATATATTGACTATCTGTATTCCTAAATCCTGAGGAAAGGCTTCAAGTCACCAACCCAGACCATTTTAGCTTCAGTTATACCATGAGATATGGTCCTTTTGCATGAAAAAATTACTATCAGGATCACTAACAGAAAGCCTTAAATATCATTACACCCTCTACAAAGATGGCATGCAAATGCTCTCCTCTGGCAAAGAGAACTTCACTACAGCACTAATTTACTAATACTGACTTCTTCCCATTTCTGATAGAGGGAAACCAGATGCTTCATTTAATCAAATTATGAACTTTATTCTAGACTTTTTTCCTTTTGTGTTGCCAGGTATAGATTCTGGTTCAGCCACTAGTCTAATTTAGTAATATTATCACTGAAATCAGAATTCTTTAACAGGACACTTGTTTTAAAGGAACAAATATGCTAGAGTTTAGTTTTTACATTCCTTCAGGAAAATTCTGAAGCAATACAAACTGAGAATAATCAATAATTTGTTAGAATAATTTTTTTTTTTTTTTTAAGACAAGGCCTTGCTCCGTCACACGGGTTGGAGTGCAGTGGTGTGAACACAGGTCAAACACAGCTCACTGCAGCCTTGACCTGCTGGACTCAAGCGATCCTCCCACCTCAGCCTTTCGAGTAGCTGGGACTACAGGCACATGTCACCATGCCTAGCTAATTTTTGTATTTTTTGTAGAGATCGGTTTTTGACATGTTGCTCAGGCTGGTCTCAAACTCCTGGGCTCAAGCAATCCATCCTCCTTGGCCTCCCAAAGTGCTAGGATTATAGGCGTGAGCCACCACACCCGGCCAGAAAATTTGAAAATATAATGATTGAAAAAAAAATAGGGAGAAATTCATTAAAATGTATAGTTATTTCAACTATAGAAAACATGAATTTGGGCCAAGCGCAGTGGCTCATGCCTGTAATGTCAGCACTTTGGGAGGCTGAGGTGGGCGGATCACTTGAGGCCAGGAGTTTGAGACCAGCCTGGCCAACATGGTGAAACCCCGTCTCTACTAAGAATACAAAAATTAGGCTGGGCGCAGTGGCTCCTGCCTGTAATCCCAGCACTTTGGGAGGCTGAGGTGGGCAGATCACAAGGTCAGGAGATCAAGACCATCCTGGCTAACACGGTGAAACCCCATCTCTACTGAAAATACAAAAAATTAGCCAGGCATGGTGGTGGGTGCTTGTAGTCCCAGCTACTTGGGAGGCTGAGGCAGGAGAATGGCGTGAACCCGGGAGGCAGAGCTTGCAGTGAGCCGAGATTCTGTCACTGTGCTCCAGCCTGGGTGACACAGCGAGACTCCGTCTCAAAAAAAAAAAAAAAAAAATTAGCCAGGTGTGGTGGTACACGCTTGTAGTCCCAGCTACTCAGGAGGCTGAGGCAGGAGAATGGCTTGAACCAGGGAGGAGAAGGTTGCATTGAGCTGAGATCACGCCACTACACTCCGGCTGGATGACAGAGCAAGACTCCTGTCTAAATGAAAAAAAAAAAAAATGCCATGAATTCAGACCATTAAAAATAGGATGGTAAATATTTTCTTTATGAAAGGCTGTAACTTTTGTTAATATTTAAATTCTTTCCTAAGAAAAGCAAAGGTGAAATAATGATTCCAAAAGAGTTTCAAGATTGCCAAAAACTTTTTTAAAAAGAATAGTCACATAATTAAAGAAATAGTTGTCATATAATTTCATAATTTTTTAGCAATAAATAATAAAGGTCACATACCTTAAGCATCCAATAATCCAATAATTTTTCTTTTTTTTCTTTCTTTTTTGTTTTAGAGACAGGGTCTTGCTCTGTTGCCTTGGCTGGAATGCAATGGCATGATCATAGCTCATTGCAGCCTCAACCTCCTGTGCTCAAGCAAGCCTTCCATCTAAGCCTCCTGAGTAGCTGGGACTACAGGCATGCCACCGGGCCTGGCTAATTTTCTTAATTTTTAGTAGAGAAAGAGAGTCTCACTATATTGCCCAGTCTGGTCTTGAACTACTGGCCTCAAGTGATCCTCCCACCTCGGCCTCCCAAAGTTCTGGGAGTACAGATGTGAGCCACAGCATCCAATAAATATTTGTAGACTGCAGCATAGATGAATGAATGAATGTTAAACAATCTGGAAGAGCAGCATTTGGTAATTAAAACTTGATAGTAGGCTGGGCTAAGGCTGGCAGATTACTTGAGGCCAGGAGTTCGATACCAGCCTGAGCAACATAGTGAGACATTTCTTTACAAAACAAACAAATACACAAAAAAAATCAGCTTGAGGCCGGGTGCGGTGGTTCATGCCTGTAATCCCAGCACTTTGAGAGGCCGAGGCAGGCGGATCACTTGAGGTCAGGAGTTCAAGACCAGCCTGGCCAACATGGTGAAACCCTAAAAGTACAAAAATTAGCCGGGCGTGGTGGTGCACACCTGTAGTCCCAGCTACTCAGGAGGCTGAGGCAGAAGAATCACTTTAACTCAGGAGGCAGAGGCTTCAGTGAGCCAAGATCGAACCACTGCACTCCAGCCTGGGTGACAGAGGGAGACTCTGTCTCAAAAAAAAAAAAAAAAAAAAAATCAACTTGATACCAAAATAAAGAAGGGCTGAGTAGATGAAAAATGAATCAAATTGAAATTAATCCCAAAAGGACAACAAGTAAAACTCAGTAAGCTGCAAACAATAAATGAGGGCAAACATGTTCAGCCATGAGCCTTGGCAAGTAAAGGCTTAGGAGCTCTTTGCAGAACACCCTTCATGTCCACAGTCTCCATCGCGATTTTCTAGACCAAGCTGAATTATTTTCAGCTTGCTCTTTCAAAGTACTTCAGATTTATGTTTGTGTCATTTTCACAGGGTCTTCACAGATATTATTACCTCGTTTGACCTTCACGAAAATTCTCTAGGGTGTTTATTTTTAGCTCAGTAGAATGAAGAGAAAAACAGGTCTTTGGCAGTGAAATGATCTGTCCAAGATCATAAAGCTAATGAGTCAGCAGAGCTAATACAAGAGCCCAGGTCTCCTGCTTTCAAGACCAGTGTTATTTCCCGTATAGTACCCGGCAGAGGAGTAGCACCTTTATATCATTCTCGAACGCCATTTACCCCCCAATAGAGCTATCAATGTTTTGTACCAGATGGTCACAGAACACTCAGACCAATGGACAAAATGTATGGAAATGTTGGGAATATTTAAAACAACTTTAGAAATAGGTAGTCCAGGCCGGGCGCTGTAGCTCACGCCTGTAATCCCAACACTTTGAGAGGCCAAGGCAGGTGGATCACCTGAGGTCAGGAGTTCAAGACCAGCCTGGCCAACATGGTGAAACCCCGTCTCTACCAAAAATACAAAAAATTAGCTAGGTGTGGTGGTGGGTGCCTGTAATCCCAGCTACTCAGGAGGCTGAGGCAGGAGAATTGCTTCAATCCAGGAGGTAGAGGTTGCAGTGAGCTGAGATCATGCCATTGCACTCCAGACTGGGCAACAAGAGTGAAACTCCATCTCAAAAAAAAAAAAGAAAGAAAGAAAGAAAAGAAATAGGTAGTCCATTCCTGGCATTAATGAAAGGCAATGATTCAAATAAATTGAAAGTTATATGCCCAAAGTTAGCTATTGAAACATTTATGACAGGAAAAGAGAAAGAACAAAAGAACGAAGAAAAATAAATGTTTATCAAAAGAGAGATATGACTAAGTAAATTGTTGTTATACTAAGATATTCTGAAAACCAAAACCAACATGCAAAAATGTTTAAAGTGATTTTATTGTTTAAATTTTTATTTATTTATTTATTTGTTTAATTATTTCAAGATGGAGTTTTGCTCTTGTTGCCCAGGCTAAAGTGCAGTGGCACGATCTTGGCTCACTGCAACCTCCGCCTCCCGAGGTTCAAGCCATTCTCCTGCCTCAGCCTCCCAAGTAGCTGTGACTACAGGCACCCGCCACCATGCCCAGCTAATTTTTATATTTTTGATAGAGACAGTGTCTCACCATGTTGGCCAGGCTGGTCTCAAACTCCTGATCTCAGGTGATCCCGCCCACCTCCACCTCCCAAAGTGCTAGGATTACAGGCATGAGCCACGGCCCCCGGCCTTCAAGTGATTTTAGCTGGGAAATATATTTGGAAAACCTGGGTGGGAACACAGAAATATAAACATATTTTGTTACGCTTGTGGAGTTTTTAAATAAACTTTCTTTAACCGTTGTTATTTAATAGCCTATTAAATAGCTTTAATAACAGACACTTTTACAGTACACATGAAGATATTTCAGCCAAAATGTGACCAAACTCATACAGGATTTGGAAATGGAACTTTTGACGAATGACTGAGGGTTCCTTGAATACACCAGTGTGATGTGTTCGACTTGCTCATCTATCTTGAACCCATCTTTCCAACAGTGTCCCGTCATGTCTTTTCTGGCTCCCAATCCCTTCTTCACCTATTTCTGAAGTTGTGCCCACTATCTTATTTGTTTTCTATCATCCACAGAATTTATCTGAGTCTGGACTTCCAGGGGCATCAAAAAAATGCTGCCACATTAGACTGGAGGAGGGAACAGAATGAGATATTAGGTCCTGGTTGTCTCTCAATGACATTAGGCCCTGATAGCTGGCTCCAAAAGGAAAAGAAGCTGACTTTCCCTTTAAGCTACTGAATCTAAAGAACAAAGGTTGAAGCTCCCTTAAATCAATCATTACAAAGGTAGATGGCTTTGTACAAATTAGAGGGTGACCTTGGAAAATTGTAGAATGGCTGTTGTGCAAGGTTGCAGGTCCCAGGTTGCACTCCTCTACTAACCTTATTTTAATTTTCCCAACAGATCTCCTTTATGAGTGTCCAACCAAAGAACACACATAGATGGATATGGCAAACTCACAATCTCAGAGCAAAACTTTTTACCTTGTTACTTGGCAAACAGGATCAAGTTATAACCAAAAGTACTGCACAGAGGACCTCCCCCACATTCTCTACATGAGAATGAAGAGGCTGTCTTCAGCCCAGAGCAAAGATAACCCTAGATACCTTGATAGCCTATGTAAATAGCAGCAAAGGTGAAAGAGACACTGTGGACCGTGAAGGTCACCTTGACAACACATCCGTATGTATATCCAGAAAACCTGCATGGAAAGCTACTGCAGAGCTGTGTCTTCTGAGCGCTACTGTTTCTCATTCAAAGGCTGATGTAACCAAGATTTTTATCGCAACTTAGGTCATCTTTCATATAATCACTGAAATTTAGTGTCCGCAAAGGCAAGACACTAGATTTGTAAAGCAACAAGTTTAAGGCTCAGAATCTGGGCTACACGGGCTCAGTGCTTTCCAGTTTGCATGGAGAGGTGCACGATAGGCCTGAAGGGAGGTACTGATCACTGGGTCTTCCATGGATGATAGCTCTAAGCCTACCAAGGGATTAAGTGACTTGTTAGAAAAAAGCAAAGAATGCCCTCCTTTGAATCCTAGTAATGCCTGACTGCTTTTGTTTCTAATCAGGAAAAAAAAAAAAAAAGTGGTTCTCAAGAATTTCTGTTGTGATTCTAGCCCCAGAAAAATCCAGAAAGAATAGCTGAAACCATTTAAGGTAGTGCCTGTCCCAGGCTCCTCTGTGATTCTTCCAGAAGTTGCAATATCAGGTTGCAGACAAGGAAGGAGGCTACATTCTGAACACTTCTCTGAGAGGAAATTTTTTTTTTTTTTTTTGGAGACAGAGTCTCACTCTGTCACCCAGGCTGGAGTGCAGTGACTCAATCGAGGCTCACTGCAACCTCCGCCTCCCTGGTTCAAGTGATTCTCCTGGCTCAGCCTCCTGAGTGGCTGGGACCACAGGCGCATGCCACCACGCCCAGCTAATTTTTGTATTTTTTTTTAGTAGAGACGGGGTTTCACCATGTTAGCCAGGCTGGTCTCAAACTCCTGACCTCAAGTGATCTGCCCACCTCAGCCTCCCAAAGAGCTGGGATTACAGGCATGAGTCACTGTGCCCGACTGGAAAGCTTTTTTTTTTTCCTTGAGTCAGGGTGTCGCTCTGTCCCCCAGGCTGGAGTGCAGTGGTGCCATCTTGGCACATCACAACCTCCACCTCCCTGGCTTAAATGATCCTCCAACCTCAGCCTCCTGAGTAGCTGGGACCACAGGCGTGCATCACCATGCCTGGCTTTTTTTTTTTTTTTTTGTAGATATGGGGTTTCATCATGTTGCCCAGGCTGATCTTGAATTCCTGAGCTCAAGCGATCCTCTCACCTTGGCCTCCCAAAATGTTGGGATTACAGGTGTGAGCTTTCCAAGAGGGAAGCGTTCTTTTGTTTTGTTTGTTTGTTTGGTTGGTTTTTTGTAATGGAGTTTCACGCTTGTTGCCCAGGCTGGAGTGCAATGGCACGATCTCAGCTCACTGCATCACTGCAACCTCTGCCTCCCGGGTTCAAGCGATTCTCCCGCCTCAGCCTCCCGAGTAGCTGGGATTACAGGCATGCGCCACTATGACCAGCTAATTTTGTATTTTTAGTAGAGACGAGGTTTCTCCATGTTGGTCAGGCTGGTCTGGAACTCCCCACCTCAGGTGATCTGCCCGACTCGGCCTCCAAAAGTGCTGGGATTACAGGCGTGAGCCACCACGCCCGGCCTGAGGAAAGCATTCTTAAGGATCCTTGGGACTATCTGGGTGCTAAATGGTACCAGAATCTTCCAATGAAAATTGAGTAAGGACAAGTGGACAGAGGTATACCTCAAGGCATTTATTTCTCCGGAAAATCTTCCAGGAATTATTTAAATTGTGTTTTCTTGCCTAAAGCAGGATGGCACGTTTCAGAATCCTCACCCCTTACCTCAATGCTACTTTCCCCATCTAACAGGGTTTATGGAATATTTTCAGGGTCCATAGGATCAATCTGGTTTGAATCCATTGTTCATATTTGGTTGTCTTTGACCTACATAAAAGGCAGTTTATATCCTGATATAAAATATCTCCAGTGAGCAAAAGAAAAGCTAAGGAACAAAACTGAAAGCAGGCTCTGTGTGCTAAAGATAACGAGTTTGTGCATTCGTTTTAGAAACTCGCAAATAGTGGAGGCCGGGCACAGTGGCTCACGCCTGTAATCCCAGCACTTTGGGAGGTTGAGGCGAGTGGATCACCCGAGGTCAGGAGTTTGAGACCAGCCTGGCCAACATGGTGGAGCCCCATCTCTACTAAAAATACAAAAATTAACCGGGCTTGGTGGTGCTCACCTGCAGTCTCAGCTACTCGGGAGGCTGAGGTGGGAGGATCACTTGAACCCGAGAGGTGGAGGCTGAGTGAGCTGAGATGGTGCCACTGCACTCCAGCCTGGGTGACAGAGCAAGACTCTGTCTCAAAGAAAAAAAAAAAAAAAAAAACACTCGAATAGTGGAGAAATTGAGAGACCAGGGAAGAGATGTCAAGAGACAAGCAAGTCAAAGGCTGAGGGGAAGAGAGTGGCTGTGACACAGATGAAGGACAATTCCACAGCTAACTGAGACACAGAAGTGGCCTTGGCATTTAACTGGCATGGAGTCCTTAATGTTTGCTCCTTCAGCTGTGGCTGTGACTGTTAACTGAGCCATGGCTTCTGGCTTCTTTTTTTTAATTTATTTTATTTAATGCCATATTTTATGCCATTTTATGTTTCTCTTTCACATGTTTCATCCTTATTTTCCCGATAAGAAACTTTCTGAGGGTAAGTTCCTGTGCCATCTATCTCAGTCTCTTAGCCCAGGGCAAGCCAGGCATGGAAGTAAGTGCTCAGGAAGTATGTGTCATATTAAATGGACCAGAAACCCATCACGAAGCTGTATTGTAAGAGAGCTCAACTGGAAATGCAAACTCCGGAGGACCAATAATAACTTCCACCTTTTGGCAGCACCTCCTGCGTGCTCTATTCTATGCTACCTATTTCATGCATATATTAGCTCTAAATCTGACAACAACCTTATAGAGGATTTTTTTTTTTTCTTGAGACAGAGTTTTGTTCTTGTCGCCCAGGCTGGATCTCTGCTCACTGCAACCTCCACCTCCTGGGTTCAAGTAATTCTCCTGCCTCAGCCTCCCAAGTAGCTGGGATTACAGGTGCTTGCCACCAGGCCCAATTAAGTTTCGTATTTTTAGTACACACGGGGTTTCACCACGTTGGCCAGGCTGGTCTCGAACTCCTGACCTCAGGTGATCCGCCTGCCTCGGCCTTCCAAAATGCTGGGATTACAGGCATGAGCCACCGCGCCTGGTGGATATTGTTTTTATTAACCTCATTCTACAACAGAGGATACTAAGAGATTTCAGAAGGGTTAAGTGACTTGCCTCAGGTTACACAATAAGTACGTGAACTTCAAGCCTAGGTGTGCTGACCCCAAAGCTCACACTCTTTCCATTGGTCTTCTGCTGTGGGCAGTGCCAACCACCCTTTAATAATCATAGCAATAATAGCTAAGGCTTATATAGAGCTTACTCTGTGCCAGGCATGATTCTATAGCAGTTCACACAGGTTAATTCACTCAATTCTCACAACATCCGTAGGAGGTGGGCTCCATTATTATTCATTTATAGGTTCAGGGCCTGTGTTTTCCTGGACTTCTAAATTAGGACCAAAGGAAGATTCTGTAGAATGGTGAAAGATCACTGCTCTGGGTCGGGCGCGGTGGCTCACTCCTGTAATCCCAACACTTTGGGAGGCCAAGGAGGGTGGATCACCTGAGGTCAGGAGTTCCAGACCAGCCTGACCAATATGGTGAAACTCTGTCTCTATTGAAAATACAAAACTTAGTCGGGCGTCGTGGTGTGCACCTGTAATCCCAGCTACTCAGGAATCTGAGACAGGATAATTGCTTGAATCTGGGAGGCGGAGGTTGCAGTGAGCTGAGATCGCACCACTACACTCCAACCTGGGTAACAGAGTGAGACTCCATCTCAAAAAAAAAAAAAAAGGCCGGGCGGGGGGG